>NC_048576.1:7428012-7455512 GCF_013265735.2 Oncorhynchus mykiss | reverse complement strand
GTGGTAGTAGTAGTGGTGGTGGTAGTAGTGGTTGTGGTGGTAGTAGTGGTGGTGGTAGTAGTGGTGGTAGTAGTTGTGGTGGTGGTAGTGGTGGTGGTAGTAGTGGTGGTTATGTTGGTGGTGGTAGTAGTAGTGGTGGTTATGTTGGTGGTAGTAGTGGTGGTGGTAGTGGTGGTGGTGGTGGTAGTAGTGGTGGTGGTGGTGGTAGTAGTGGTGGTGGTTATGTTGGTGGTGGTAGTAGTAGTGGTGGTAGTGGTGGTGGTTATGTTGGTGGTAGTGGTAGTGGTGGTAGTGGTAGTAGTGGTGGTGGTGGTGGTAGTAGTAGTGGTGGTGGTGGTAGTAGTGTAGTGTCGGAGTGGCATTGATTAAAATACAGTAGAATAGAATACATTATATACATATGAGATGAGTAAAACAGTGTGTAAACATTATTAAAGTGACCAGTGTTCCATTATTAAAGTGACTAGTGTTCCATTATTAAAGTGGCCAGTGTTCCATTATTAAAGTGACTAGTGTTACATTATTAAAGTGGCCAGTGTTCCATTATTAAAGTGGCCAGTGTTCCATTATTAAAGTGGCCAGTGTTCCATTATTAAAGTGACTAGTGTTCCATTATTAAAGTGTCCAGTGTTCCATTATTAAAGTGACTAGTGTTCCATTATTAAAGTGACTAGTGTTCCATTATTATAGTGGTCAGTGTTCCATTATTAAAGTGGCCAGTGTTCCATTATTAAAGTGACTAGTGTTCCATTATTGAAGTGACCAGTGATTTCATGTCTATGTATACAGGGCAGCAGCCTCTAAGTTGCAGGGTTGCGTAACTGGGTGGAAGCCAGCAAGTGCACAGCATATGTGGGAAGTCCTTCAAGACTGATGGAAAAGCATTCCAGGTCAAGCTGGTTGAGAGAATGCCGAGAGTGTGCAAAGCTGTCATCAAGGCAAAGGGTGGCCATTGGAAAACCAGACGCTTAGACTGTAAACCAGACAGTCTAACCAGATGGGATAGGGCAGTGTGCAGTGAGATGGCGATTGCATTGTCTGTGGATCTATTGGGGCGGGAAGCAAATTGAAGTGGGTCTAGGGTGTCAGGTAAGGTAGAGGTGATATGATTTTTAATTAGCCTCTCAAAGCACTACACGATGACATGCTTTTGAATGCTTTCTTGGGTACAGGAACAAGTGGGGATAGCAGACTGGGACAGCAGACTGGGACAGGGAGAGATTGATTATGTTCTTAAACATTCCAGGAAGCTGGTCTGTGCATGCTCTGAGGACACGGCTAGGGATGCTGTTTGGGCCGCCTTGCAAGGGTTAAGAAGGAGGAGGAGAGCGCCCAGTCCTTGGTAGCGGGCTGCGTATCTGTGTTATCCTCAAAGCGGGCGAAGAAGGTGTTTAGCTTGTCCAGGAGCAAGACGTCAGTCTCTGCGGTTTTCCCTTTGTAGTCCGTGATTGTCGGTAGGCCCTGCCCCATACGTCTCATGTCTGAGCTGTTGAATTGCGACTCTTCTTTGTCTCTGTACTGATGTTTAGCCTGTTTGATTGCCTTACGGAGGGAATAACTACACTGTTTGTATTCGGCCATATTCCCAGTCACTTTGCCATGATTAAATGCGGTGGTTCGCACTTTCAGTATTGCACGAATGCTGCCATCTATCCACGGTTTGGGTAGGTTTTAATAGTCACAGTCGGTACAACGTCTCCTATACACTTTCTGATGAACTCAGTCACCGTATCCGTGTATTCTTCGATGTTATTCTCAGAGGCTACCCAGAACACATCCCAGTCCGCGTGATCAAAACAATCTTGAAGCATGGATTCCGATTGCTCAGACCAGCATTGAATAGTCCTTAGCACGGGTACTTCCTGTTTGAGTTTCTGCCTATAGGAAGGGAGGAGCAAAATGGAGTCATGATCAGTTTAGCCAAAGGGAGGGAGGTGTGAGGGCCTTGTAGGCATGTCGAAAAGTTGAGTAGCAGTGGTCCAATGTTTTACGAGAGCCGAGTACTACAGTCAATGTGTTGGTTGAACTTCTGTTGCGTTTTCCTCAAATGTATTTGTTAAAACCTCCAGCTACAATAAATGCAGCCTCGGGATATGTGGTTTCCAGTTTGCATAAAATCTTGTGTAGTTCTTTGATGGCCGTCGTGGTATCGGCTTGTGGGGGAATATACACGGCTGTGACTATAACCGAAGAGAATCCTCTTGGGAGGTAATATGGTCTGCATTTGATTGTGATGTATTCTAGTTCGGGTGAACAAAAGGACTTGAGTTCCTGTATGTTATCACAATCACACCATGAGTAGTTAATCATGAAACATACACCACCGCCCTTCTTTTTCCCGGAGATGTCTTTATTTCTGTGTGTACTGAGAACCCAGCTGGCTGTATGGACGGGGACATGTCCAGTGAGAGACATGTTTCTGTGAAACAGAGTATGTTACAATCCTTAATGTCTCTCTGGGAAGAATATTCTCGCCCTGAGCTCGTCTACTGAGCATGAGCGAGTAATATACTCGGAAGTGGTGGATGATGTTCACGCCTCCTGAGTCGGACTAGAAGTCTGATACCAATACCTCTTCTCCGCCGGCGGCATCTTGAAGCAGTCCCTGGGAGGTACGAACAAAGGATCCGATTCAGGAAAGTCGTATTCCTGGTGAGTTACCGCCGCTCTGATGTACAAAAGTTATTTCTGGCTGGGCTAATAATGTAAGAAATAACACACAAAAAAACCTGAACTACTGCAAAGTGGCTAAGGAGCTAGAAGCAGAGCTGCCATACCTGTCTGCGCTATCTTTACAAGTAAGCCATGAAAAGGGCTCCCTTTTTATTTCCAGTTCCAACAGGTTGTTTGCAACTGCATCACTCGTTTTGATATTTAAGTGGAGGGGGCCCCTCCAGCGGTCAGGCTCATCCTCATAAACTTCAGTGGCAAGAGAAGATTTACAGTCCTTAAATAACAAAGTATTTCCCCACTTTGGTTTACTTTTTTATTGTTCTTTGTTTTTTTCGTTCATTTTTTTATTTCTCTGTTATTCTACCAGGTAAGTTGACTGAGAACACGTTCTCATTTACAGCAACGACCTGGGGAATAGTTACAGGGGAGAGGATGGGGGATGAATGAGCCAATTGTAAACTGGGGATTATTAGGTGACCGTGATGGTTTGAGGGGCAGATTGGGAATTTAGCCGGGACACCAGGGGTTAACACCCCTATTTTTAGGTTCATGATAAGCAGGCTGTTACAGTGCACAGGTTTCTTTGGTTTATATCGATGCATCATCGGGAATTTAAGGTCATAAGTCTGAATGTTAACGGACTGGGGAGTGCCATCGAGAGATGTATGGTCATAGCAAAGATGAAACAGGAGAGTGTTGACACAATATTCTAGCAGGAAGCTCACTTCTCCTGAACACGAGAAAACAGGATATAGAATACCTTGTTTCTTCTTCTTCTTCTAAAACAGGTAGAATCTTCATCCCAAATTCAGTTAATTTTGTGGAGGGGATTTTTTATTTATTTTTTTAAATAATATATTTATTATTTTCCAATAAAAAATAGAATAAAAAAGACAGCAATACAAACAATGACATTCACTGTACTGTTGAATGGGATGGCCAATTTAGAGGACAAAACTAAACTTAACTCACACATTCACAAAATTAAACAAAATCCTATTAGGTGGTACATGTATAAGAAGACAGCATATAGTCATTACAAGCAGTGTAGTTAAACATGATTTTAAACTCAAAGTTGGAAAAGCACAAATCAAAATAGGAAAATTAGCCTGGTTGCTAAAAACAAATCAATAGGATATGACAGGATTTAGGACTGCTTGATGTATGGCGTGACACACACGTGTCAGATAGGGAATATACTTTTTACTCAGCCCGCAACACTGAATACTTCAGGTTAAACTACCTTTTTTTCATGTACAGTACAGAGAGGCACAGGTTGAAGGATTGTAGGATCGGGCAGAGTGACTTATCAGATCACAATGGAGTTTACCTTACTCTACACCCTGATAGCAAACCAAGAAATACTCTATGGAGACTTAATACAAGCATGTTGAATGATCCAGCATTCAAGGAATCAATAAATACAGAATTGAATGTCTATCTGGAGAATAACGATAAAGGGGAAGTATCTTCCTGCTACGCTGTGAGATGAATCTAAGGCGGTTATTCGAGGGAAGATCATAGCCACGTCAACTCTCAAGAAAACGATTAAAGCACAGAACCTGCTGAAATTACAGGAAGCTTAGAACGATCTCATAGTCATTTTCAAAGACCCGCTTATGTTGCTTGAGATTCAGAAGATAAAAACAGGAAATTGACCAGATATACAGTGAAGAAGTAAAGAAACGGCTCAGGTTCCTGAAACAACGATATTATGAAACGGGCTCAAAGGCAACCAAATGACTAGCGTGGAGACTCAGGAAACAACATGCACAAAATACAATTTTCAAAATAAAAGACCCCAAAACATTTACACGCACATTGGATGAAAATACCGAATGCATTTGAATCCTTTACACAAATCTGTATAAGCAACCAGAGAAGGCAGATGCACAGACAATAGAGCAAATTTTTTTGTTACACAAAAAATGGTGGCGCCGACAAAGATGGTCGCCTCGCTTCGCGTTCTTAGGAAACTATGCTGTATTTTTTAAATATTTTTTTAATGTGTTATTTCTTACATTGTTGCTCCAGGAAATCTGAAGTCTTATTACATACAGTCGGGAAGAACTATTGCATATAAGAGCGATGTCAACTCACCAACATTACGACCAGGAATACTAACTATTGGATATAAGAGCGATGTCAACTTACCAACATTACGACCAGGAATACTAACTATTGCCTATAAGAGCTACTCACTTGATCTCCCCTCAATTGGGGAACAATGATAGACTGACTTCAGAAATGACCACTGAAGAAATGAAAAATGAAATATCTCATCATAAAAGTAAACAGGCACTGATGGTTTCCCTTCAGAAAACAACTAACACCTGTTTTAACTGGTCTCTTAACTGGTCTCTGCAGGAGGGAGATCTTCCACCGCCGTGGAGAGAAGCCATGGTATCTCTAACACCAGAAAAGAAGGAATGCAGTCCCTACTGACATATCGCAATTCTTAACATGGATTATAAACAATATGAATCAACCGTATGCGTCACAGAGTGGAGCAGAGGTCTAAAGGGCACTGTATTTCAGTGTAAGAGGTGTCACTACAGTCCCTGGTTCGAATCCACATCCGGTCGCTGATTGAGAGTCCCATAAGGCGGTGCACAATTGGCCCCAGCGTCGTTTACGGGTTTGGCTCACTTGCCTAGTTTAAATAAAAAATAAATAATAAATAATAATAGCCAATAGAATGGTGGACATAATCCCAGAATTGATTGACGGAGATCAAACTGGTTTCATAGGAAATAGACAGACACAGGAGGACACTACATGGACCATATAACTCAGGAGAAGACAGGCTCTATATTAATCAGTCTAGATGAAAGGAAAGCATTTGATTCAGTGGGATGGAATTATCTATTCCAAATTATGGATAGATTTGGTTTCAACAAAGAAGTTGATAGAGTGCATCAAAACACTGTTTTCATGTCCGACTGCCAGAATAAAGATTAATGGACATTTTGTCCCAAACGATAACTTTAGAACGAGGTGCAAGACAAGGCTGTAATATCTCACCCACACTCTTCTCCTTGTACATCCCTGCAATTCAGGATGGCAGATTTTGCATTTTTGGTTGGGTTACTATTCTAGTGAGGGCTTCTGGTACTACCAAGTATAGGAAAATGTGTATGTGCACAAGGGGCCACCGGGGATTCCCAACCCTCCTCCCAGGGACCACAGGGGTTTCTAACCCTCCTCCCAGAGACCCCTGGGGTTTCCTAACTCATCCCAGGGACCACTGGGGTTTCTAAATCCTCCCAGGGACCATTGGGGTTTCCTAACTCCTCCCAGGGACCACTGGGGTTTCCTAACTCCTCCCAGGGACCACTGGAGTTTCCTAACTCCTCCCAGGGACCACTGGGGTTTCTAACTCCTCCCAGGGACCACAGGGGTTTCTAACTCCTCCCAGGGACCACTGGGGTTTCTAACCCTCCTCCCAGGGACCACTGGGGTTTCTAACCTTCCTCCCAGGGACCACTGGGGTTTCCTAACTCCTCCCAGGGACCACTGGGGTTTCTAACCCTCCTCACAGGGACCACTGGGGTTTCTAACTCTCCTCCCAGGAACCACTGGGGTTTCCTAACTCCTCCCAGGGACCACTGGGGTTTCCTAACTCCTCCCAGGGACCACTGGGGTTTCTACCCCTCCTCCCTGGGACCACTGGTGTTTCTAACCCTCCTCCCAGGGACCACTGGGGTTTCTAACCCTCCTCCCAGGGACCACTTGGGTTTCTAACCCTCCTCCCAGGGACCACTGGGGATTCTAACCCTCCTCCCAGGGACCACTGGGGTTTCCTAACTCCTCCCAGGGACCACTGGGGTTTTCTAACCCTCCTCCCAGGGACCACTGGGGTTTCTAACCCTCCTCCCAGGGACCACTGGGGTTTCTAACCCTCCTCCCAGGGACCACTGGGGTTTCCTAACTCCTCCCAGGGACCACTGGGGTTTCCTAAATCCTCTCAGGGACCACGGGGCTTTCCTAACTCCTCCCAGGGACCACTGGGGTTTCCTAACTCCTCCCAGGGACCACTGGGGTTTCCTAACTCCTCCCAGGGACTACTGGGGTTTCTAACCCTCCTCACAGGGACCACTGGGGTTTCTAACCCTCCTCACAGGGACCACTGGGGTTTCTAACCCTCCTCCCAGGGACCACTGGGGTTTCTAACCCTCCTCCCTGGACCACTGGGGTTTTCTAACCCTCCTCCCAGGGACCACTGGGGTTTCTAACCCTCCTCCCAGGGACCACTGGGGTTTCTAACCCTCCTCCCAGGGACCACTGGGGTTTCTAACCCTCCTCCCAGGGACCACTGGGGTTTCTAACCCTCCTCCCAGGGACCACTGGGGTTTCTAACCCTCCTCCCAGGGACCACTGGGGTTTCTAACCCTCCTCCCAGGGACCACTGGGGATTCTAACCCTCCTCCCAGGGACCACTGGGGTTTTCTAACCCTCCTCCCAGGGACCACTGGGGTTTCCTAACTCCTCCCAGGGACCACTGCGGTTTCTACCCCTCCTCCCTGGGACCACTGGTGTTTCTAACCCTCCTCCCAGGGACCACTGGGGTTTCTAACCCTCCTCCCAGGGACCACTGGGGTTTCTAACCCTCCTCCCAGGGACCACTGGGGATTCTAACCCTCCTCCCAGGGACCACTGGGGTTTCCTAACTCCTCCCAGGGACCACTGGGGTTTTCTAACCCTCCTCCCAGGGACCACTGGGGTTTCTAACCCTCCTCACAGGGACCACTGGGGTTTCTAACCCTCCTACCAGGGACCACTGGGGTTTCTAACCCCCCTCCCTGGACCACTGGGGTTTTCTAACCCTCCTCCCAGGGACCACTGGGGTTTCTAACCCTCCTCCCAGGGACCACTGGGGTTTCTAACCCTCCTCCCAGGGACCACTGGGGTTTCTAACCCTCCTCCCAGGGACCACTGGGGTTTCTAACCCTCCTCCCAGGGACCACTGGGGTTTCTAACCCTCCTCCCAGGGACCACTGGGGTTTCTAACCCTCCTCCCAGGGACCACTGGGGATTCTAACCCTCCTCCCAGGGACCACTGGGGTTTCCTAACTCCTCCCAGGGACCACTGGGGTTTTCTAACCCTCCTCCCAGGGACCACTGGGGTTTCTAACCCTCCTCCCGGGGACCACTGGGGTTTCTAACCCTCCTCCCAGGGACCACTGGGGTTTCCTAACTCCTCCCAGGGACCACTGGGGTTTCCTAACTCCTATCAGGGACCACAGGGCTTTCCTAACTCCTCCCAGGGACCACTGGGGTTTCCTAACTCCTCCCAGGGACCACTGGGGTTTCCTAACACCTCCCAGGGACCACTGGGGTTTCTAACCCTCCTCACAGGGACCACTGGGGTTTCTAACCCTCCTCACAGGGACCACTGGGGTTTCTAACCCTCCTCCCAGGGACCACTGGGGTTTCTAACCCTCCTCCCTGGACCACTGGGGTTTTCTAACCCTCCTCCCAGGGACCACTGGGGTTTCTAACCCTCCTCCCAGGGACCACTGGGGTTTCTAACCCTCCTCCCAGGGACCACTGGGGTTTCTAACCCTCCTCCCAGGGACCACTGGGGATTCCTAACTCCTCCCAGGGACCACTGGGGTTTCTAACTCCTCCCAGGGACCACTGGGGTTTCTAACTCCTCCCAGGGACCACTGGGATTTCTAACTCCTCCCAGGGACAACTGGGGTTTCTAACTCCTCCTCCCAGGGACCACTGGGGTTTATTAACTCCTCCAAAGGACCACTGGGGTTTCTAACTTCTCCCAGGGACCACTGGGGTTTCCTAACTCCTCCCAGGGACCACTGGGGTTTCTAACCCTCCTCCCAGGGACCACTGGGGTTTCTAACCCTCCTCCCAGGGACCACTGGGGTTTCTAACCCTCCTCCCAGGGACCATTGGGGTTTCCTAACTCCTCCCAGGGACCACTGGGGTTTCTAACCCTCCTCCCAGGGACCACTGGGGTTTCTAACCCTACTCCCAGGGACCAATTGGGTTTCTAACCTTCCTCCCAGGGACCACTGGGTTTCCTAACTCCTCCCAGGGACCACTGGGGTTTCTAACTCCTCCCAGGGACCACTGGGGTTTCTAATCCTCCTCCCAGGGACCACTGGGGTTTCTAACCCTCCTCCCGGGGACCACTGGGGTTTCCAACCCTCCTCCTGGGGACCACTGGGGTTTCTAACCCTCCTCCCGGGGACCACTGGGGTTTCTAACCCTCCTCCCGGGGACCACTGGGGTTTCTAACCCTCCTCCCAGGGACCACTGGGGTTTCCTAACTCCTCCCAGGGACCACTGGGGTTTCTAACTCCTCCCAGGGACCACTGGGTTTCCTAACTCCTCCCAGGGACCACTGGGGTTTCTAACTCCTCCTCCCAGGGACCACTGGGGTTTCCTAACACCTACCAGGGACCATTGGGGTTTTCTAACTCCTCCCAGGGACCACTGGGGTTTCTAACCCTCCTCCCAAGGACCACTGGGGTTTCCTAACTCCTCCCAGGGACCACTGGGGTTTCCTAACTCCTCCCAGGGACCACTGGGGTTTCCTAACTCCTCCCAGGGACCATTGGGGTTTTCTAACTCCTCCCAGGGACCACTGGGGTTTCTAACCCTCCTCCCAGGGACCACTGGGGTTTCCTAACTCCTCCCAGGGACCACTGGGGTTTCTAACTATTCCCAGGGACCACTGGGGTTTCCTAACTCCTCCCAGGGACCACTGGGGTTTCCTAACTCCTCCCAGGGACCACTGGGGTTACCTAACTCCTCCCAGGGACCACTGGGGTTTCCTAACTCCTCCCAGGGACCACTGGGGTTTCCTAACTCCTCCCAGGGACCACTGGGGTTTCCTAACTCCTCCCAGGGACCACTGGGGTTTCCTAACTCCTCCCAGGGACCACTGGGGTTTCTAACTCCTCCCAGGGACCACTGGGTTTCCTAACTCCTCCCAGGGACCACTGGGTTTCTAACCCTCCTCCCAGGGACCACTGGGGTTTTCTAACTCCTCCCAGGGACCACTGGGGTTTCCTAACTCCTCCCAGGGACCATTGGGGTTTCTAACTCCTCCCAGTGACCACTGGGGTTTCTAACTCCTCCCAGGGACCACTGGGGTTTCTAACTCCTCCCAGGGACCACTGGGGTTTCTAACCATCCTCCCAGGGACCAATGGGGTTTCTAACCCTCACCCGGGGACCACTGGGGTTTCTAACCCTCCTCCTGGGGACCACTGGGGTCTCTAACCCTCCTCCCGGGGACCACTGGGGTTTCTAACTCCTCCTCCCAGGGACCACTGGGGTTTCCTAACACCTCCCAGGGACCATTGGGGTTTTCTAACTCCTCCCAGGGACCACTGGGGTTTCTAACCCTCCTCCCAAGGACCACTGGGGTTTCCTAACTCCTCCCAGGGACCACTGGGGTTTCCTAACTCCTCCCAGGGACCACTGGGGTTTCCTAACTCCTCCCAGGGACCACTGGGGTTTCCTAACTCCTCCCAGGGACCACTGGGGTTTCTAACTCCTCCCAGGGACCACTGGGTTTCCTAACTCCTCCCAGGGACCACTGGGTTTCTAACCCTCCTCCCAGGGACCACTGGGGTTTCCTAACTCCTCCCAGGGACCACTGGGGTTTTCTAACTCCTCCCAGGGACCACTGGGTTTTCCTAACTCCTCCCAGGGACCACTGGGGTTTCCTAACTCCTCACAGGGACCACTGGGGTTTCCTAACTCCTCCCAGGGACCATTGGGGTTTCTAACTCCTCCCAGTGACCACTGGGGTTTCTAACTCCTCCCAGGGACCACTGGGGTTTCTAACTCCTCCCAGGGACCACTGGGGTTTCTAACCATCCTCCCAGGGACCACTGGGGTTTCTAACCCTCACCCGGGGACCACTGGGGTTTCTAACCCTCCTCCCGGGGACCACTGGGGTCTCTAACCCTCCTCCCGGGGACCACTGGGGTTTCTAACTCCTCCTCCCAGGGACCACTGGGGTTTCCTAACACCTCCCAGGGACCATTGGGGTTTTCTAACTCCTCCCAGGGACCACTGGGGTTTCTAACCCTCCTCCCAAGGACCACTGGGGTTTCCTAACTCCTCCCAGGGACCACTGGGGTTTCCTAACTCCTCCCAGGGACCACTGGGGTTACCTAACTCCTCCCAGGGACCACTGGGGTTTCCTAACTCCTCCCATGGACCACTGGGGTTTCCTAACTCCTCCCAGGGACCACTGGGGTTTCCTAACTCCTCCCAGGGACCACTGGGTTTTCCTAACTCCTCCCAGGGACCACTGGGGTTTCTAACCCTCCTCCCAGGGACCACTGGGGTTTCCTAACTCCTCCCAGGGACCACTGGGGTTTCTAACTCCTCCCAGGGACCACTGGGTTTCCTAACTCCTCCCAGGGACCACTGGGGTTTCTAACTCCTCCTCCCAGGGACCACTGGGGTTTCCTAACACCTCCCAGGGACCATTGGGGTTTTCTAACTCCTCCCAGGGACCACTGGGGTTTCTAACCCTCCTCCCAAGGACCACTGGGGTTTCCTAACTCCTCCCAGGGACCACTGGGGTTTCCTAACTCCTCCCAGGGACCACTGGGGTTTCCTAACTCCTCCCAGGGACCATTGGGGTTTTCTAACTCCTCCCAGGGACCACTGGGGTTTCTAACCCTCCTCCCAGGGACCACTGGGGTTTCCTAACTCCTCCCAGGGACCACTGGGGTTTCTAACTATTCCCAGGGACCACTGGGGTTTCCTAACTCCTCCCAGGGACCACTGGGGTTTCCTAACTCCTCCCAGGGACCACTGGGGTTACCTAACTCCTCCCAGGGACCACTGGGGTTTCCTAACTCCTCCCATGGACCACTGGGGTTTCCTAACTCCTCCCAGGGACCACTGGGGTTTCCTAACTCCTCCCAGGGACCACTGGGGGTTCCTAACTCCTCCCAGGGACCACTGGGGTTTCTAACTCCTCCCAGGGACCACTGGGTTTCTAACCCTCCTCCCAGGGACCACTGGGGTTTTCTAACTCCTCCCAGGGACCACTGGGGTTTCCTAACTCCTCCCAGGGACCATTGGGGTTTCTAACTCCTCCCAGTGACCACTGGGGTTTCTAACTCCTCCCAGGGACCACTGGGGTTTCTAACTCCTCCCAGGGACCACTGGGGTTTCTAACCATCCTCCCAGGGACCAATGGGGTTTCTAACCCTCACCCGGGGACCACTGGGGTTTCTAACCCTCCTCCTGGGGACCACTGGGGTCTCTAACCCTCCTCCCGGGGACCACTGGGGTTTCTAACTCCTCCTCCCAGGGACCACTGGGGTTTCCTAACACCTCCCAGGGACCATTGGGGTTTTCTAACTCCTCCCAGGGACCACTGGGGTTTCTAACCCTCCTCCCAAGGACCACTGGGGTTTCCTAACTCCTCCCAGGGACCACTGGGGTTTCCTAACTCCTCCCAGGGACCACTGGGGTTTCCTAACTCCTCCCAGGGACCACTGGGGTTTCCTAACTCCTCCCAGGGACCACTGGGGTTTCTAACTCCTCCCAGGGACCACTGGGTTTCCTAACTCCTCCCAGGGACCACTGGGTTTCTAACCCTCCTCCCAGGGACCACTGGGGTTTCCTAACTCCTCCCAGGGACCACTGGGGTTTTCTAACTCCTCCCAGGGACCACTGGGTTTTCCTAACTCCTCCCAGGGACCACTGGGGTTTCCTAACTCCTCACAGGGACCACTGGGGTTTCCTAACTCCTCCCAGGGACCATTGGGGTTTCTAACTCCTCCCAGTGACCACTGGGGTTTCTAACTCCTCCCAGGGACCACTGGGGTTTCTAACTCCTCCCAGGGACCACTGGGGTTTCTAACCATCCTCCCAGGGACCACTGGGGTTTCTAACCCTCACCCGGGGACCACTGGGGTTTCTAACCCTCCTCCCGGGGACCACTGGGGTCTCTAACCCTCCTCCCGGGGACCACTGGGGTTTCTAACTCCTCCTCCCAGGGACCACTGGGGTTTCCTAACACCTCCCAGGGACCATTGGGGTTTTCTAACTCCTCCCAGGGACCACTGGGGTTTCTAACCCTCCTCCCAAGGACCACTGGGGTTTCCTAACTCCTCCCAGGGACCACTGGGGTTTCCTAACTCCTCCCAGGGACCACTGGGGTTACCTAACTCCTCCCAGGGACCACTGGGGTTTCCTAACTCCTCCCATGGACCACTGGGGTTTCCTAACTCCTCCCAGGGACCACTGGGGTTTCCTAACTCCTCCCAGGGACCACTGGGTTTTCCTAACTCCTCCCAGGGACCACTGGGGTTTCTAACCCTCCTCCCAGGGACCACTGGGGTTTCCTAACTCCTCCCAGGGACCACTGGGGTTTCTAACTCCTCCCAGGGACCACTGGGTTTCCTAACTCCTCCCAGGGACCACTGGGGTTTCTAACTCCTCCTCCCAGGGACCACTGGGGTTTCCTAACACCTCCCAGGGACCATTGGGGTTTTCTAACTCCTCCCAGGGACCACTGGGGTTTCTAACCCTCCTCCCAAGGACCACTGGGGTTTCCTAACTCCTCCCAGGGACCACTGGGGTTTCCTAACTCCTCCCAGGGACCACTGGGGTTTCCTAACTCCTCCCAGGGACCATTGGGGTTTTCTAACTCCTCCCAGGGACCACTGGGGTTTCTAACCCTCCTCCCAGGGACCACTGGGGTTTCCTAACTCCTCCCAGGGACCACTGGGGTTTCTAACTATTCCCAGGGACCACTGGGGTTTCCTAACTCCTCCCAGGGACCACTGGGGTTTCCTAACTCCTCCCAGGGACCACTGGGGTTACCTAACTCCTCCCAGGGACCACTGGGGTTTCCTAACTCCTCCCATGGACCACTGGGGTTTCCTAACTCCTCCCAGGGACCACTGGGGTTTCCTAACTCCTCCCAGGGACCACTGGGGGTTCCTAACTCCTCCCAGGGACCACTGGGGTTTCTAAATCCTCCCAGGGACCACTGGGTTTCCTAACTCCTCCCAGGGACCACTGGGTTTCTAACCCTCCTCCCAGGGACCACTGGGGTTTCCTAACTCCTCCCAGGGACCACTGGGGTTTTCTAACTCCTCCCAGGGACCACTGGGTTTTCCTAACTCCTCCCAGGGACCACTGGGGTTTCCTAACTCCTCACAGGGACCACTGGGGTTTCCTAACTCCTCCCAGGGACCATTGGGGTTTCTAACTCCTCCCAGTGACCACTGGGGTTTCTAACTCCTCCCAGGGACCACTGGGGTTTCTAACTCCTCCCAGGGACCACTGGGGTTTCTAACCATCCTCCCAGGGACCACTGGGGTTTCTAACCCTCACCCGGGGACCACTGGGGTTTCTAACCCTCCTCCCGGGGACCACTGGGGTCTCTAACCCTCCTCCCGGGGACCACTGGGGTTTCTAACTCCTCCTCCCAGGGACCACTGGGGTTTCCTAACACCTCCCAGGGACCATTGGGGTTTTCTAACTCCTCCCAGGGACCACTGGGGTTTCTAACCCTCCTCCCAAGGACCACTGGGGTTTCCTAACTCCTCCCAGGGACCACTGGGGTTTCCTAACTCCTCCCAGGGACCACTGGGGTTACCTAACTCCTCCCAGGGACCACTGGGGTTTCCTAACTCCTCCCAGGGACCACTGGGGTTTCCTAACTCCTCCCAGGGACCACTGGGGTTTCCTAACTCCTCCCAGGGACCACTGGGTTTTCCTAACTCCTCCCAGGGACCACTGGGGTTTCTAACCCTCCTCCCAGGGACCACTGGGGTTTCCTAACTCCTCCCAGGGACCACTGGGGTTTCTAACTCCTCCCAGGGACCACTGGGTTTCCTAACTCCTCCCAGGGACCACTGGGGTTTCTAACTCCTCCTCCCAGGGACCACTGGGGTTTCCTAACACCTCCCAGGGACCATTGGGGTTTTCTAACTCCTCCCAGGGACCACTGGGGTTTCTAACCCTCCTCCCAAGGACCACTGGGGTTTCCTAACTCCTCCCAGGGACCACTGGGGTTTCCTAACTCCTCCCAGGGACCACTGGGGTTTCCTAACTCCTCCCAGGGACCATTGGGGTTTTCTAACTCCTCCCAGGGACCACTGGGGTTTCTAACCCTCCTCCCAGGGACCACTGGGGTTTCTAACTATTCCCAGGGACCACTGGGGTTTCCTAACTCCTCCCAGGGACCACTGGGGTTTCCTAACTCCTCCCAGGGACCACTGGGGTTACCTAACTCCTCCCAGGGACCACTGGGGTTTCCTAACTCCTCCCAGGGACCACTGGGGTTTCCTAACTCCTCCCAGGGACCACTGGGGTTTCCTAACTCCTCCCAGGGACCACTGGGGTTTCCTAACTCCTCCCAGGGACCACTGGGGTTTCTAACTCCTCCCAGGGACCACTGGGTTTCCTAACTCCTCCCAGGGACCACTGGGTTTCTAACCCTCCTCCCAGGGACCACTGGGGTTTCCTAACTCCTCCCAGGGACCACTGGGGTTTTCTAACTCCTCCCAGGGACCACTGGGTTTTCCTAACTCCTCCC
Organism: Oncorhynchus mykiss; assembly: GCF_013265735.2. Classification (NCBI taxonomy): domain Eukaryota; kingdom Metazoa; phylum Chordata; class Actinopteri; order Salmoniformes; family Salmonidae; genus Oncorhynchus; species Oncorhynchus mykiss. The sequence continues at coordinate 7,440,287 of NC_048576.1, read as the reverse complement.
AGGGACCACTGGGGTTTCCTAACTCCTCACAGGGACCACTGGGGTTTCCTAACTCCTCCCAGGGACCATTGGGGTTTCTAACTCCTCCCAGTGACCACTGGGGTTTCTAACTCCTCCCAGGGACCACTGGGGTTTCTAACTCCTCCCAGGGACCACTGGGGTTTCTAACCATCCTCCCAGGGACCACTGGGGTTTCTAACCCTCACCCGGGGACCACTGGGGTTTCTAACCCTCCTCCTGGGGACCACTGGGGTCTCTAACCCTCCTCCCGGGGACCACTGGGGTTTCTAACTCCTCCTCCCAGGGACCACTGGGGTTTCCTAACACCTCCCAGGGACCATTGGGGTTTTCTAACTCCTCCCAGGGACCACTGGGGTTTCTAACCCTCCTCCCAAGGACCACTGGGGTTTCCTAACTCCTCCCAGGGACCACTGGGGTTTCCTAACTCCTCCCAGGGACCACTGGGGTTTCTAACTCCTCCCAGGGACCACTGGATTTCCTAACTCCTCCCAGGGACCACTGGGTTTCTAACCCTCCTCCCAGGGACCACTGGGGTTTCCTAACTCCTCCCAGGGACCACTGGGGTTTTCTAACTCCTCCCAGGGACCACTGGGTTTTCCTAACTCCTCCCAGGGACCACTGGGGTTTCCTAACTCCTCACAGGGACCACTGGGGTTTCCTAACTCCTCCCAGGGACCATTGGGGTTTCTAACTCCTCCCAGTGACCACTGGGGTTTCTAACTCCTCCCAGGGACCACTGGGGTTTCTAACTCCTCCCAGGGACCACTGGGGTTTCTAACCATCCTCCCAGGGACCACTGGGGTTTCTAACCCTCACCCGGGGACCACTGGGGTTTCTAACCCTCCTCCCGGGGACCACTGGGGTCTCTAACCCTCCTCCCGGGGACCACTGGGGTTTCTAACTCCTCCTCCCAGGGACCACTGGGGTTTCCTAACACCTCCCAGGGACCATTGGGGTTTTCTAACTCCTCCCAGGGACCACTGGGGTTTCTAACCCTCCTCCCAGGGACCACTGGGGTTTCTAACCCTCCTCCCAGGGACCACTTGGGTTTCTAACCCTCCTCCCAGGGACCACTGGGGATTCTAACCCTCCTCCCAGGGACCACTGGGGTTTCCTAACTCCTCCCAGGGACCACTGGGGTTTTCTAACCCTCCTCCCAGGGACCACTGGGGTTTCTAACCCTCCTCCCAGGGACCACTGGGGTTTCTAACCCTCCTCCCAGGGACCACTGGGGTTTCCTAACTCCTCCCAGGGACCACTGGGGTTTCCTAAATCCTCTCAGGGACCACGGGGCTTTCCTAACTCCTCCCAGGGACCACTGGGGTTTCCTAACTCCTCCCAGGGACCACTGGGGTTTCCTAACTCCTCCCAGGGACTACTGGGGTTTCTAACCCTCCTCACAGGGACCACTGGGGTTTCTAACCCTCCTCACAGGGACCACTGGGGTTTCTAACCCTCCTCCCAGGGACCACTGGGGTTTCTAACCCTCCTCCCTGGACCACTGGGGTTTTCTAACCCTCCTCCCAGGGACCACTGGGGTTTCTAACCCTCCTCCCAGGGACCACTGGGGTTTCTAACCCTCCTCCCAGGGACCACTGGGGTTTCTAACCCTCCTCCCAGGGACCACTGGGGTTTCTAACCCTCCTCCCAGGGACCACTGGGGTTTCTAACCCTCCTCCCAGGGACCACTGGGGTTTCTAACCCTCCTCCCAGGGACCACTGGGGATTCTAACCCTCCTCCCAGGGACCACTGGGGTTTTCTAACCCTCCTCCCAGGGACCACTGGGGTTTCCTAACTCCTCCCAGGGACCACTGCGGTTTCTACCCCTCCTCCCTGGGACCACTGGTGTTTCTAACCCTCCTCCCAGGGACCACTGGGGTTTCTAACCCTCCTCCCAGGGACCACTGGGGTTTCTAACCCTCCTCCCAGGGACCACTGGGGATTCTAACCCTCCTCCCAGGGACCACTGGGGTTTCCTAACTCCTCCCAGGGACCACTGGGGTTTTCTAACCCTCCTCCCAGGGACCACTGGGGTTTCTAACCCTCCTCCCAGGGACCACTGGGGTTTCTAACCCTCCTCCCAGGGACCACTGGGGTTTCTAACCCTCCTCCCAGGGACGACTGGGGTTTCCTAACTCCTCCCAGGGACCACTGGGGTTTCCTAACTCCTCTCAGGGACCACGGGGCTTTCCTAACTCCTCCCAGGGACCACTGGGGTTTCCTAACTCCTCCCAGACACCACTGGGGTTTCTAACCCTCCTCACAGGGACCACTGGGGTTTCTAACCCTCCTCACAGGGACCACTGGGGTTTCTAACCCTCCTACCAGGGACCACTGGGGTTTCTAACCCCCCTCCCTGGACCACTGGGGACCACTGGGGTTTCCTAACTCCTCCCAGGGACCACTGGGGTTTCCTAACACCTCCCAGGGACCATTGGGGTTTTCTAACTCCTCCCAGGGACCACTGGGGTTTCTAACCCTCCTCCCAGGGACCACTGGGGTTTCTAACCCTCCTCCCAGGGACCACTTGGGTTTCTAACCCTCCTCCCAGGGACCACTGGGGATTCTAACCCTCCTCCCAGGGACCACTGGGGTTTCCTAACTCCTCCCAGGGACCACTGGGGTTTTCTAACCCTCCTCCCAGGGACCACTGGGGTTTCTAACCCTCCTCCCAGGGACCACTGGGGTTTCCTAACTCCTCCCAGGGACCACTGGGGTTTCCTAAATCCTCTCAGGGACCACGGGGCTTTCCTAACTCCTCCCAGGGACCACTGGGGTTTCCTAACTCCTCCCAGGGACCACTGGGGTTTCCTAACTCCTCCCAGGGACTACTGGGGTTTCTAACCCTCCTCACAGGGACCACTGGGGTTTCTAACCCTCCTCACAGGGACCACTGGGGTTTCTAACCCTCCTCCCAGGGACCACTGGGGTTTCTAACCCTCCTCCCTGGACCACTGGGGTTTTCTAACCCTCCTCCCAGGGACCACTGGGGTTTCTAACCCTCCTCCCAGGGACCACTGGGGTTTCCTAACTCCTCCCAGGGACCACTGGGGTTTCCTAAATCCTCTCAGGGACCACGGGGCTTTCCTAACTCCTCCCAGGGACCACTGGGGTTTCCTAACTCCTCCCAGGGACCACTGGGGTTTCCTAACTCCTCCCAGGGACTACTGGGGTTTCTAACCCTCCTCACAGGGACCACTGGGGTTTCTAACCCTCCTCACAGGGACCACTGGGGTTTCTAACCCTCCTCCCAGGGACCACTGGGGTTTCTAACCCTCCTCCCTGGACCACTGGGGTTTTCTAACCCTCCTCCCAGGGACCACTGGGGTTTCTAACCCTCCTCCCAGGGACCACTGGGGTTTCTAACCCTCCTCCCAGGGACCACTGGGGTTTCTAACCCTCCTCCCAGGGACCACTGGGGTTTCTAACCCTCCTCCCAGGGACCACTGGGGTTTCTAACCCTCCTCCCAGGGACCACTGGGGTTTCTAACCCTCCTCCCAGGGACCACTGGGGATTCTAACCCTCCTCCCAGGGACCACTGGGGTTTTCTAACCCTCCTCCCAGGGACCACTGGGGTTTCCTAACTCCTCCCAGGGACCACTGCGGTTTCTACCCCTCCTCCCTGGGACCACTGGTGTTTCTAACCCTCCTCCCAGGGACCACTGGGGTTTCTAACCCTCCTCCCAGGGACCACTGGGGTTTCTAACCCTCCTCCCAGGGACCACTGGGGATTCTAACCCTCCTCCCAGGGACCACTGGGGTTTCCTAACTCCTCCCAGGGACCACTGGGGTTTTCTAACCCTCCTCCCAGGGACCACTGGGGTTTCTAACCCTCCTCCCAGGGACCACTGGGGTTTCTAACCCTCCTCCCAGGGACCACTGGGGTTTCTAACCCTCCTCCCAGGGACGACTGGGGTTTCCTAACTCCTCCCAGGGACCACTGGGGTTTCCTAACTCCTCTCAGGGACCACGGGGCTTTCCTAACTCCTCCCAGGGACCACTGGGGTTTCCTAACTCCTCCCAGACACCACTGGGGTTTCTAACCCTCCTCCCAGGGACGACTGGGGTTTCCTAACTCCTCCCAGGGACCACTGGGGTTTCCTAAATCCTCTCAGGGACCACGGGGCTTTCCTAACTCCTCCCAGGGACCACTGGGGTTTCCTAACTCCTCCCAGGGACCACTGGGGTTTCCTAACTCCTCCCAGGGACTACTGGGGTTTCTAACCCTCCTCACAGGGACCACTGGGGTTTCTAACCCTCCTCACAGGGACCACTGGGGTTTCTAACCCTCCTCCCAGGGACCACTGGGGTTTCTAACCCTCCTCCCTGGACCACTGGGGTTTTCTAACCCTCCTCCCAGGGACCACTGGGGTTTCTAACCCTCCTCCCAGGGACCACTGGGGTTTCTAACCCTCCTCCCAGGGACCACTGGGGTTTCTAACCCTCCTCCCAGGGACCACTGGGGTTTCTAACCCTCCTCCCAGGGACCACTGGGGTTTCTAACCCTCCTCCCAGGGACCACTGGGGATTCTAACCCTCCTCCCAGGGACCACTGGGGTTTTCTAACCCTCCTCCCAGGGACCACTGGGGTTTCCTAACTCCTCCCAGGGACCACTGCGGTTTCTACCCCTCCTCCCTGGGACCACTGGTGTTTCTAACCCTCCTCCCAGGGACCACTGGGGTTTCTAACCCTCCTCCCAGGGACCACTGGGGTTTCTAACCCTCCTCCCAGGGACCACTGGGGATTCTAACCCTCCTCCCAGGGACCACTGGGGTTTCCTAACTCCTCCCAGGGACCACTGGGGTTTTCTAACCCTCCTCCCAGGGACCACTGGGGTTTCTAACCCTCCTCCCAGGGACCACTGGGGTTTCTAACCCTCCTCCCAGGGACCACTGGGGTTTCTAACCCTCCTCCCAGGGACGACTGGGGTTTCCTAACTCCTCCCAGGGACCACTGGGGTTTCCTAACTCCTCTCAGGGACCACGGGGCTTTCCTAACTCCTCCCAGGGACCACTGGGGTTTCCTAACTCCTCCCAGACACCACTGGGGTTTCTAACCCTCCTCACAGGGACCACTGGGGTTTCTAACCCTCCTCACAGGGACCACTGGGGTTTCTAACCCTCCTACCAGGGACCACTGGGGTTTCTAACCCCCCTCCCTGGACCACTGGGGACCACTGGGGTTTCCTAACTCCTCCCAGGGACCACTGGGGTTTCCTAACTCCTATCAGGGACCACAGGGCTTTCCTAACTCCTCCCAGGGACCACTGGGGTTTCCTAACTCCTCCCAGGGACCACTGGGGTTTCCTAACACCTCCCAGGGACCACTGGGGTTTCTAACCCTCCTCACAGGGACCACTGGGGTTTCTAACCCTCCTCACAGGGACCACTGGGGTTTCTAACCCTCCTCCCAGGGACCACTGGGGTTTCTAACCCTCCTCCCTGGACCACTGGGGTTTTCTAACCCTCCTCCCAGGGACCACTGGGGTTTCTAACCCTCCTCCCAGGGACCACTGGGGTTTCTAACCCTCCTCCCAGGGACCACTGGGGTTTCTAACCCTCCTCCCAGGGACCACTGGGGATTCCTAACTCCTCCCAGGGACCACTGGGGTTTCTAACTCCTCCCAGGGACCACTGGGGTTTCTAACTCCTCCCAGGGACCACTGGGATTTCTAACTCCTCCCAGGGACAACTGGGGTTTCTAACTCCTCCTCCCAGGGACCACTGGGGTTTATTAACTCCTCCAAAGGACCACTGGGGTTTCTAACTTCTCCCAGGGACCACTGGGGTTTCCTAACTCCTCCCAGGGACCACTGGGGTTTCTAACCCTCCTCCCAGGGACCACTGGGGTTTCTAACCCTCCTCCCAGGGACCACTGGGGTTTCTAACCCTCCTCCCAGGGACCATTGGGGTTTCCTAACTCCTCCCAGGGACCACTGGGGTTTCTAACCCTCCTCCCAGGGACCACTGGGGTTTCTAACCCTACTCCCAGGGACCAATTGGGTTTCTAACCTTCCTCCCAGGGACCACTGGGTTTCCTAACTCCTCCCAGGGACCACTGGGGTTTCTAACTCCTCCCAGGGACCACTGGGGTTTCTAATCCTCCTCCCAGGGACCACTGGGGTTTCTAACCCTCCTCCCGGGGACCACTGGGGTTTCCAACCCTCCTCCTGGGGACCACTGGGGTTTCTAACCCTCCTCCCGGGGACCACTGGGGTTTCTAACCCTCCTCCCGGGGACCACTGGGGTTTCTAACCCTCCTCCCAGGGACCACTGGGGTTTCCTAACTCCTCCCAGGGACCACTGGGGTTTCTAACTCCTCCCAGGGACCACTGGGTTTCCTAACTCCTCCCAGGGACCACTGGGGTTTCTAACTCCTCCTCCCAGGGACCACTGGGGTTTCCTAACACCTACCAGGGACCATTGGGGTTTTCTAACTCCTCCCAGGGACCACTGGGGTTTCTAACCCTCCTCCCAAGGACCACTGGGGTTTCCTAACTCCTCCCAGGGACCACTGGGGTTTCCTAACTCCTCCCAGGGACCACTGGGGTTTCCTAACTCCTCCCAGGGACCATTGGGGTTTTCTAACTCCTCCCAGGGACCACTGGGGTTTCTAACCCTCCTCCCAGGGACCACTGGGGTTTCCTAACTCCTCCCAGGGACCACTGGGGTTTCTAACTATTCCCAGGGACCACTGGGGTTTCCTAACTCCTCCCAGGGACCACTGGGGTTTCCTAACTCCTCCCAGGGACCACTGGGGTTTCCTAACTCCTCCCAGGGACCACTGGGGTTTCCTAACTCCTCCCAGGGACCACTGGGGTTTCCTAACTCCTCCCAGGGACCACTGGGGTTTCTAACTCCTCCCAGGGACCACTGGGTTTCCTAACTCCTCCCAGGGACCACTGGGTTTCTAACCCTCCTCCCAGGGACCACTGGGGTTTCCTAACTCCTCCCAGGGACCACTGGGGTTTTCTAACTCCTCCCAGGGACCACTGGGTTTTCCTAACTCCTCCCAGGGACCACTGGGGTTTCCTAACTCCTCACAGGGACCACTGGGGTTTCCTAACTCCTCCCAGGGACCATTGGGGTTTCTAACTCCTCCCAGTGACCACTGGGGTTTCTAACTCCTCCCAGGGACCACTGGGGTTTCTAACTCCTCCCAGGGACCACTGGGGTTTCTAACCATCCTCCCAGGGACCAATGGGGTTTCTAACCCTCACCCGGGGACCACTGGGGTTTCTAACCCTCCTCCTGGGGACCACTGGGGTCTCTAACCCTCCTCCCGGGGACCACTGGGGTTTCTAACTCCTCCTCCCAGGGACCACTGGGGTTTCCTAACACCTCCCAGGGACCATTGGGGTTTTCTAACTCCTCCCAGGGACCACTGGGGTTTCTAACCCTCCTCCCAAGGACCACTGGGGTTTCCTAACTCCTCCCAGGGACCACTGGGGTTTCCTAACTCCTCCCAGGGACCACTGGGGTTTCCTAACTCCTCCCAGGGACCACTGGGGTTTCCTAACTCCTCCCAGGGACCACTGGGGTTTCTAACTCCTCCCAGGGACCACTGGGTTTCCTAACTCCTCCCAGGGACCACTGGGTTTCTAACCCTCCTCCCAGGGACCACTGGGGTTTCCTAACTCCTCCCAGGGACCACTGGGGTTTTCTAACTCCTCCCAGGGACCACTGGGTTTTCCTAACTCCTCCCAGGGACCACTGGGGTTTCCTAACTCCTCACAGGGACCACTGGGGTTTCCTAACTCCTCCCAGGGACCATTGGGGTTTCTAACTCCTCCCAGTGACCACTGGGGTTTCTAACTCCTCCCAGGGACCACTGGGGTTTCTAACTCCTCCCAGGGACCACTGGGGTTTCTAACCATCCTCCCAGGGACCACTGGGGTTTCTAACCCTCACCCGGGGACCACTGGGGTTTCTAACCCTCCTCCCGGGGACCACTGGGGTCTCTAACCCTCCTCCCGGGGACCACTGGGGTTTCTAACTCCTCCTCCCAGGGACCACTGGGGTTTCCTAACACCTCCCAGGGACCATTGGGGTTTTCTAACTCCTCCCAGGGACCACTGGGGTTTCTAACCCTCCTCCCAAGGACCACTGGGGTTTCCTAACTCCTCCCAGGGACCACTGGGGTTTCCTAACTCCTCCCAGGGACCACTGGGGTTACCTAACTCCTCCCAGGGACCACTGGGGTTTCCTAACTCCTCCCATGGACCACTGGGGTTTCCTAACTCCTCCCAGGGACCACTGGGGTTTCCTAACTCCTCCCAGGGACCACTGGGTTTTCCTAACTCCTCCCAGGGACCACTGGGGTTTCTAACCCTCCTCCCAGGGACCACTGGGGTTTCCTAACTCCTCCCAGGGACCACTGGGGTTTCTAACTCCTCCCAGGGACCACTGGGTTTCCTAACTCCTCCCAGGGACCACTGGGGTTTCTAACTCCTCCTCCCAGGGACCACTGGGGTTTCCTAACACCTCCCAGGGACCATTGGGGTTTTCTAACTCCTCCCAGGGACCACTGGGGTTTCTAACCCTCCTCCCAAGGACCACTGGGGTTTCCTAACTCCTCCCAGGGACCACTGGGGTTTCCTAACTCCTCCCAGGGACCACTGGGGTTTCCTAACTCCTCCCAGGGACCATTGGGGTTTTCTAACTCCTCCCAGGGACCACTGGGGTTTCTAACCCTCCTCCCAGGGACCACTGGGGTTTCCTAACTCCTCCCAGGGACCACTGGGGTTTCTAACTATTCCCAGGGACCACTGGGGTTTCCTAACTCCTCCCAGGGACCACTGGGGTTTCCTAACTCCTCCCAGGGACCACTGGGGTTACCTAACTCCTCCCAGGGACCACTGGGGTTTCCTAACTCCTCCCATGGACCACTGGGGTTTCCTAACTCCTCCCAGGGACCACTGGGGTTTCCTAACTCCTCCCAGGGACCACTGGGGTTTCCTAACTCCTCCCAGGGACCACTGGGGTTTCTAAATCCTCCCAGGGACCACTGGGTTTCCTAACACCTCCCAGGGACCATTGGGGTTTTCTAACTCCTCCCAGGGACCACTGGGGTTTCTAACCCTCCTCCCAAGGACCACTGGGGTTTCCTAACTCCTCCCAGGGACCACTGGGGTTTCCTAACTCCTCCCAGGGACCACTGGGGTTTCCTAACTCCTCCCAGGGACCATTGGGGTTTTCTAACTCCTCCCAGGGACCACTGGGGTTTCTAACCCTCCTCCCAGGGACCACTGGGGTTTCCTAACTCCTCCCAGGGACCACTGGGGTTTCTAACTATTCCCAGGGACCACTGGGGTTTCCTAACTCCTCCCAGGGACCACTGGGGTTTCCTAACTCCTCCCAGGGACCACTGGGGTTACCTAACTCCTCCCAGGGACCACTGGGGTTTCCTAACTCCTCCCATGGACCACTGGGGTTTCCTAACTCCTCCCAGGGACCACTGGGGTTTCCTAACTCCTCCCAGGGACCACTGGGGTTTCCTAACTCCTCCCAGGGACCACTGGGGTTTCTAAATCCTCCCAGGGACCACTGGGTTTCCTAACTCCTCCCAGGGACCACTGGGTTTCTAACCCTCCTCCCAGGGACCACTGGGGTTTCCTAACTCCTCCCAGGGACCACTGGGGTTTTCTAACTCCTCCCAGGGACCACTGGGTTTTCCTAACTCCTCCCAGGGACCACTGGGGTTTCCTAACTCCTCACAGGGACCACTGGGGTTTCCTAACTCCTCCCAGGGACCATTGGGGTTTCTAACTCCTCCCAGTGACCACTGGGGTTTCTAACTCCTCCCAGGGACCACTGGGGTTTCTAACTCCTCCCAGGGACCACTGGGGTTTCTAACCATCCTCCCAGGGACCACTGGGGTTTCTAACCCTCACCCGGGGACCACTGGGGTTTCTAACCCTCCTCCCGGGGACCACTGGGGTCTCTAACCCTCCTCCCGGGGACCACTGGGGTTTCTAACTCCTCCTCCCAGGGACCACTGGGGTTTCCTAACACCTCCCAGGGACCATTGGGGTTTTCTAACTCCTCCCAGGGACCACTGGGGTTTCTAACCCTCCTCCCAAGGACCACTGGGGTTTCCTAACTCCTCCCAGGGACCACTGGGGTTTCCTAACTCCTCCCAGGGACCACTGGGGTTACCTAACTCCTCCCAGGGACCACTGGGGTTTCCTAACTCCTCCCAGGGACCACTGGGGTTTCCTAACTCCTCCCAGGGACCACTGGGGTTTCCTAACTCCTCCCAGGGACCACTGGGTTTTCCTAACTCCTCCCAGGGACCACTGGGGTTTCTAACCCTCCTCCCAGGGACCACTGGGGTTTCCTAACTCCTCCCAGGGACCACTGGGGTTTCTAACTCCTCCCAGGGACCACTGGGTTTCCTAACTCCTCCCAGGGACCACTGGGGTTTCTAACTCCTCCTCCCAGGGACCACTGGGGTTTCCTAACACCTCCCAGGGACCATTGGGGTTTTCTAACTCCTCCCAGGGACCACTGGGGTTTCTAACCCTCCTCCCAAGGACCACTGGGGTTTCCTAACTCCTCCCAGGGACCACTGGGGTTTCCTAACTCCTCCCAGGGACCACTGGGGTTTCCTAACTCCTCCCAGGGACCATTGGGGTTTTCTAACTCCTCCCAGGGACCACTGGGGTTTCTAACCCTCCTCCCAGGGACCACTGGGGTTTCTAACTATTCCCAGGGACCACTGGGGTTTCCTAACTCCTCCCAGGGACCACTGGGGTTTCCTAACTCCTCCCAGGGACCACTGGGGTTACCTAACTCCTCCCAGGGACCACTGGGGTTTCCTAACTCCTCCCAGGGACCACTGGGGTTTCCTAACTCCTCCCAGGGACCACTGGGGTTTCCTAACTCCTCCCAGGGACCACTGGGGTTTCTAACTCCTCCCAGGGACCACTGGGTTTCCTAACTCCTCCCAGTGACCACTGGGGTTTCTAACTCCTCCCAGGGACCACTGGGGTTTCTAACTCCTCCCAGGGACCACTGGGGTTTCTAACCATCCTCCCAGGGACCACTGGGGTTTCTAACCCTCACCCGGGGACCACTGGGGTTTCTAACCCTCCTCCCGGGGACCACTGGGGTCTCTAACCCTCCTCCCGGGGACCACTGGGGTTTCTAACTCCTCCTCCCAGGGACCACTGGGGTTTCCTAACACCTCCCAGGGACCATTGGGGTTTTCTAACTCCTCCCAGGGACCACTGGGGTTTCTAACCCTCCTCCCAAGGACCACTGGGGTTTCCTAACTCCTCCCAGGGACCACTGGGGTTTCCTAACTCCTCCCAGGGACCACTGGGGTTACCTAACTCCTCCCAGGGACCACTGGGGTTTCCTAACTCCTCCCAGGGACCACTGGGGTTTCCTAACTCCTCCCAGGGACCACTGGGGTTTCCTAACTCCTCCCAGGGACCACTGGGTTTTCCTAACTCCTCCCAGGGACCACTGGGGTTTCTAACCCTCCTCCCAGGGACCACTGGGGTTTCCTAACTCCTCCCAGGGACCACTGGGGTTTCTAACTCCTCCCAGGGACCACTGGGTTTCCTAACTCCTCCCAGGGACCACTGGGGTTTCTAACTCCTCCTCCCAGGGACCACTGGGGTTTCCTAACACCTCCCAGGGACCATTGGGGTTTTCTAACTCCTCCCAGGGACCACTGGGGTTTCTAACCCTCCTCCCAAGGACCACTGGGGTTTCCTAACTCCTCCCAGGGACCACTGGGGTTTCCTAACTCCTCCCAGGGACCACTGGGGTTTCCTAACTCCTCCCAGGGACCATTGGGGTTTTCTAACTCCTCCCAGGGACCACTGGGGTTTCTAACCCTCCTCCCAGGGACCACTGGGGTTTCTAACTATTCCCAGGGACCACTGGGGTTTCCTAACTCCTCCCAGGGACCACTGGGGTTTCCTAACTCCTCCCAGGGACCACTGGGGTTACCTAACTCCTCCCAGGGACCACTGGGGTTTCCTAACTCCTCCCAGGGACCACTGGGGTTTCCTAACTCCTCCCAGGGACCACTGGGGTTTCCTAACTCCTCCCAGGGACCACTGGGGTTTCTAACTCCTCCCAGGGACCACTGGGTTTCCTAACTCCTCCCAGGGACCACTGGGTTTCTAACCCTCCTCCCAGGGACCACTGGGGTTTCCTAACTCCTCCCAGGGACCACTGGGGTTTTCTAACTCCTCCCAGGGACCACTGGGTTTTCCTAACTCCTCCCAGGGACCA
>NC_048576.1:7416548-7427512 GCF_013265735.2 Oncorhynchus mykiss | reverse complement strand
GGGGGATGAGACGGGGAGAGGGGGATGAGACGGGGAGAGGGGGATGAGACGGGGAGAGGGGGATGAGACGGGGAGAGGGGGATGAGACGGGGAGAGGGGGGATGAGACGGGGAGAGAGGGGATGAGACGGGGAGAGGGGGATGACGGAGGGATGAGACGGGGAGAGGGGGATGAGACGGGGAGAGGGGGATGAGACGGGGAGAGGGGGGATGAGACGGGGAGAGGGGGATGAGACGGGGAGAGGGGGATGAGACGGGGAGAGAGGGATGAGACGGGGAGAGGGGGATGAGACGGGGAGAGAGGGGGATGAGACGGGGAGAGAGGGGATGAGACGGGGAGAGAGGGGGATGAGACGGGGAGAAGGGGGGATGAGACGGGGAGAGGGGGGATGAGACGGGTGAGAGAGGGGGATGAGACGGGGAGAGGGGGATGAGACGGGGAGAGAGGGATGAGACGGGGAGAGAGGGATGAGACGGGGAGAGGGGGATGAGACGGGGAGAGGGGGATGAGACGGGGAGAGGGGGATGAGACGGGGAGAAGGGGGATGAGACGGGGAGAGAGGGATGAGACGGGGAGAGGGGATGAGACGGGGAGAGGGGGATGAGACGGGTGAGAAGGGGGATGAGACGGGGAGAGAGGGGGATGAGACTGGGGAGAGGGGGGATGAGACGGGGAGAGGGGGGATGAGACGGGGAGAGGGGGATGAGACGGGGAGAGGGGGATGAGACGGGGAGAGAGGGGATGAGACGGGGAGAGGGGGATGAGACGGGGAGAGAGGGGGATGAGACGGGGAGAGGGGGGATGAGATGGGGAGAGGGGGGATGAGACGGGGAGAGGGGGGATGAGACGGGGAGAGGGGGATGAGACGGGGAGAGAGGGATGAGACGGGGAGAAGGGGGGATGAGACGGGGAGAGGGGGATGAGACGGGGAGAGGGGGGATGAGATGGGGAGAGAGGGATGAGACGGGGAGAGAGGGATGAGACGGGGAGAGGGGGGATGAGACGGGGAGAGAGGGATGAGACGGGGAGAGAGGGATGAGACGGGGAGAGGGCGGATGAGACGGGGAGAGGGGGATGAGACGGGGAGAGAGGGATGAGATGGGGAGAGGGGGGATGAGATGGGGAGAGGGGGATGAGACGGGGAGAAGGGGGGATGAGACGGGGAGAGAGGGATGAGACGGGGAGAGAGGGATTAACGGGGAGAGGGGGGATGAGAAGGGGAGAGGGGGATGAGACGGGGAGAGAGGGATGAGACGGGGAGAGGGGGATGAGACGGTGAGAGAGGGATGAGACGGGGAGAGGGGGGATGAGACGGGGAGAGGGGGATGAGACGGGGAGAGGGGGCTGAGATGGGGAGAGGGGGGATGAGATGGGGAGAGGGGGGATGAGATTGGGAGAGGGGGGATGAGACGGGGAGAAGGGGATGAGACGGGGAGAAGGGGGGATGAGACGGGGAGAAGGGGGGATGAGACGGGGAGAAGGGGATGAGACGGGGATGAGACGGGGAGAGGGGGATGAGACGGGGAGAGGGGGGATGAGACGGGGAGAGAGGGATGAGACGGGGAGAGAGGGGGATGAGATGGGGAGAAGGGGGGATGAGACGGGGAGAAGGGGGGATGAGACGGGGAGAGGGGGATGAGACGGGGAGAGGGGGGATGAGACGGGGAGAGAGGGATGAGACGGGGAGAGAGGGATGAGACGGGGAAACATCTACATTTTTTGTTGCTATAAAATTCACACATTTACAATTTATATTCACATTTATAATCACAAGTTGAACTGTTATTATACAACACTTGCACTCTCTCTTTTTCACACACACACACACACACCGGTTGGGCGGGGGGGGGGGGGTAGTATACTGACAGAAGAGAAGCTGCTTGTATCTAATTGTAGACAAAGTTGACTAACAAATTGCCTCGCAAAATGTTGAAAATTATAAGCAGAAACAAAATCTAAATCTGTCAACAAAAATAGGGCTGCACCTCCTTAATCAAAGAGTCGTTCCGTTCATGTGGTTATCATTATTATATCATGGGGTTATTATTATATCATGGGGTTATTATTATATCATGGGGTTATTATTATATCATGGGGTTATTATTATTATATCATGGGGTTATTATTATTATATCATGGGGTTATTATTATATCATGGGGTTATTATTATTATATCATGGGGTTATTATTATATCATGGGGTTATTAATATTATTATATCATAGGGTTATTATTATTATTATATCATGGGGTTATTATTATTATTATATCATGGGGTTATTATTATATCATGGGGTTATTATTATATCATGGGGTTAATATTATGTTTTATATCATGGGGTTATTATTATTTTTATATCATGGGGTTATTATTATATAATGGGGTTATTATTATTATTATATCATGGGGTTATTATTATATCATGGGGTTATTATTATTATTATATCATGGGGTTATTATTATATCATGGGGTTATTATTATATCATGGGGTTATTATTATTATATCATGGGGTTATTATTATATCATGGGGTTATTATTATATCATGGGGTTATTATTATATCATGGGGTTATTATTATTATTATATCATGGGGTTATTATTGTATCATGGGGTTATTAGGAATTGGGTGAACACTAACACACACACACTAACACACACACACACACTAACACACACACACACACCACTAACACACACACACACACACACTAACACAGACATACACACACTAACACACACACTATCACACCACTAACACACACACACTAACACATTCACACACACACACACACACACACACACACACACACACACACACACACACACACACACACACACACTAACACACACACTAACACACCACTAACACACACACACACACTAACACACACACACACACACACACACTAACACACACACTAACACAAACATGCACAAAGACACTTTCCTGTAATGGCATGTGTGTTTGTGTGTCAGCGGCAAGCTCCTTGACTTGCACAGCATCCTGCCCTCCCCTCCTTCTCCACTGCTCCTCCTCCCCTCCTTCTCCTCCTCCTCTCCTCCTCTCCTCTTCAAGACAGCTCAGCATTGAAATAGCTCCTCTCTTTTAATTGAATTAGCATTTAAAGATGCTACATCTGCACATCCAAATTGTTAGCAGCTGTGCTACACTGAGGCTGCCTGACGAAGCTGGGCCTGGGTAGCGAGAGAGGCTGCCTGACGAAGCTGGGCCTGGGTAGCGAGAGAGGCTGGCGTAAGAGAGAAAGAGATGAGAAGGAGAAATGAAGCAACAGAGAGAGGGAGCTAGTGAGAAACAGAAAAAAGAAAGAGATAAAGAGATGAGAGAGAGAACAGAGACAGAGAGAACAGAGAGAGAGAGAACAGAGAGAACAGAGACAGAGAGAGAACAGAGACAGAGAGAACAGAGAGAGAGAACAGAGAGAGAGAGAACAGAGAGAGAGAACAGAGAGATAGACCAGAGAGAGAGAGAACAGAGACAGAGAGAACAGAGAGAGAGAGTGAGAACAGAGAGAGAGAGAGAACAGAGAGAGAGAGAGAGAGAGTGAGGCTGACTCTGACACCTCCAGAGGTGAAATTTGATGATCTTTTCACCTCTCTCACCTCTCGAGATTCTAATTCTAGTAAGCTCACCTCTGGAGGTGGCACATTCGTCTCTCATTCGTCTCTCTGTTTAAAGATCTTTTTTGGACATTTCGAGATGACAGATGTTTGTGTTTGGTTTAATAAAGTACTGAGCCTGAGAACAATGATCCCTGCTTTGGCACGAACCAGACAGAACAGAACAGCTCTTTAGCCAAATTAAACATCCTGCTAAAGTATTCTAAACTATTATAAAATATTATAAACTATTATAAACTATTATAAAGTTTCATAAACTATTATGAACTGTTAAAAACTGTTATAAACTATTATAAACTGTTATAAAGTATTATAAACTGTTATAAACTATTATAAACTATTATAAACTGTTATAAACTATTCTAAACTGTTATAAACTATTATAAAGTTTTATAAACTATTATGAACTGTTAAAAACTGTTATAAACTATTATAAACTGTTATAAACTATTATAAACTATTATAAAGTTTTATAAACTATTATGAACTGTTAAAAACTGTTATAAACTATTATAAACTGTTATAAACTATTATAAACTATTATAAACTATTATAAACTGTTATAAACTATTCTAAACTGTTAAAAACTATTCTAAACTGTTATAAACTATTCTAAACTGTTATAAACTATTCTAAACTGTTATAAACTATTATAAACTGTTATAAACTGTTATAATCTATTATAAACTGTTATAAACTATTCTAAACTATTATAAACTATTATAAACTAATATAAATTGTTATAAACTGTTATAAACTGTTATAAACTATTATAAACTAATATAAATTGTTATAAACTGTTATAAACTATTATAAATTGTTATAAACTGTTATAAACTATTCTAAACTATTCTACACTAATATAAATTGTTATAAACTGTTATAAACTGTTATAAACTATTATAAACTGTTATAAACTGTTATAAACTATTCTAAACTATTCTAAACTAATATAAATTGTTATAAACTGTTATAAACTGTTATAAACTATTATAAATTGTTATAAACTGTTATAAACTATTATAAACTATTATAAACTGTTATAAACTGTTATAAACTATTCTAAACTATTATAAACTAATGTAAATTGTTATAAACTGTTATAAACTGTTATAAACTATTATAAACTGTTATAAACTATTATAAACTATTATAAACTTTTATAAACTGTTATAAACTATTCTAAACTATTGTAAACTAATAGAAATTGTTATAAACTGTTATAAACTGTTATAAACTATTATAAATTGTTATAAACTGTTATAAACTATTATAAACTGTTATCAACTGTTATAAACTATTCTAAACTATTATAAACTTATAAACTATTATAAACTGTTATAAACTATTATAAACTATTATAAACTGTTATAAACTGTTATAAACTATTATAAACTATTATAAACTGTTATAAACTATTATAAACTGTTATAAACTATTATAAACTATTATAAACTGTTATAAACTGTTATAAACTATTATAAACTATTATAAACTGTTATAAACTGTTATAAACTATTATAAACTTTTATAAACTATTATAAATTGTTATAAACTATTATAAACTATTATAAACTGTTATAAACTATTATAAACTATTATAATCTGTTATAAACTGTTATAAACTATTATCAACTGTTATAAATTATTATAAACTAATATAAATTGTTATAAACTGTTATAAACTATTATAAACTATTATAAACTATTATAAACTGTTATAAACTGTTATAAACTATTATAAACTATTATAAACTGTTATAAACTATTATAAACTATTATAAACTGTTATAAACTATTATAAACTATTATAAACTGTTATAAACTATTATAAACTGTTATAAACTATTATAAACTATTATAAACTGTTATAAACTATTATAAACTATTATAAACTATTATAAACTGTTATAAACTGTTATAAACTATTATAAACTATTATAAACTGTTATAAACTGTTATAAACTGTTCTGAATGAGCCGCCTCACTTTATTTCACTTTTTCTTCTCTTGTTTTGGGACAATACCTTTTATGTCTCACTTTCAAATGTTTGTCTGAAGTGGTTGGATTTTATTCATAAACACGTTGTTCTATTGAGTTCCGTAGTGTTTAACTAGAATAGATTGATTGGTTTTCAATATGTTTGACGTTATACGCTCAGATAATTAATGACGTTTCCAATTATTTTGAGAGGTTTTTTTGTGTGTGGGTTTTACATTTGATGACACATGCCTAATCCAGGCACTGGTCCTCTCCTGTCTGGACCACTGCAACCCGCTGTTAGCTGGGCTCCCTGCTTGTGCCATGGAACCCACTGCAACCCGCTGTTGACTGGGCTCCCTGTCTGTGCCATGGAACCCACTGCAACCCGCTGTTAGCTGGGCACCCTGCTTGTGCCATGGAACCCACTGCAACCCGCTGTTGACTGGGCTCCCTGCTTGTGCCATGGAACCCACTGCAACCCGCTGTTAGCTGGGCTCCCTGCTTGTGCCATGGAACCCACTGCAACCCGCTGTTGACTGGGCTCCCTGCCTGTGCCATGGAACCCACTGCAACCCGCTGTTGACTGGGCTCCCTGCCTGTGCCATGGAACCCACTGCAACCCGCTGTTAGCTGGGCTCCCTGCTTGTGCCATGGAACCCACTGCAACCCGCTGTTGACTGGGCTCCCTGCCTGTGCCATGGAACCCACTGCAACCCGCTGTTAGCTGGGCTCCCTGCTTGTGCCATGGAACCCACTGCAACCTGCTGTTGACTGGGCTCCCTGCCTGTGCCATGGAACCCACTGCAACCCGCTGTTGACTGGGCTCCCTGCCTGTGCCATGGAACCCACTGCAACCCGCTGTTAGCTGGGCTCCCTGCTTGTGCCATGGAACCCCTACAACTCACCTGTCTCATGTCACCCCGCTCCTCCACTGGCTTCCAGTAGAAGCTTGCATCCACTACAAGACCACGGTGCTTACCTACAGAACAGCAAGAGGCTAACTAAGGCTAACTAAGGCTAGCTGCTAATGAATATTAATGTGGGCTGTTCCTGGGGCTCTGGCTGACACATTGGGAATCAGGGCCCCTGGTTTCTCCTTGCCCTGCCTCCCTGAGACTGAGACGTTGAGGCGGAGGTGCTGTACTGTACTGAGTTGCTGTAATATGAGACGGAGGTGCTGTACTGAGTTGCTGTAATATGAGACGGAGGTGCTGTACTGAGTTGCTGTAATATGAGACGGAGGTGCTGTACTGAGTTGCTGTAATATGAGATGGAGGTGCTGTACTGAGTTGCTGTAATATGAGACGGAGGTGCTGTACTGAGTTGCTGTAATATGAGATGGAGGTGCTGTACTGAGTTGCTGTAATATGAGACGGAGCAGCCAGGAGAGTCAGGCAGCCGATCCATACCAGGGAGATGGGATTTTGTGGGTAGTGTGGAGCAGCCAGGATCAGACAGGGGTACACATTGAGGTGCTGTACTGTACTATGCTCTGAGGCAGTCAACCAGGGGCTCCATGCGTGTGTTAGTCCTGAGATGGAGGTACTGTACTATGCTCTGGGGGGGGGGGGGGGGGGGGGGGGGGGGGGGGGTGAGCCCAACGATCCAGGCGAGCGTTAACAGCATTAGTGCAGAACGCCATGATGATGCCATCTGCTCCTGTCTGTCACGTGTCTCATCAACACACAGCTCCTCTCAACCACTGCTACAGGGCTACAGGGTTACAGGGCTACAGGGTTACAGGGTTACAGGACTACAGGGCTACAGGACTACAGGGTTACAGGACTACAGGGTTACAGGGCTACAGGGTTACAGGACTACAGGGCTACAGGACTACAGGGTTACAGGACTACAGGGTTACAGGACTACAGGGTTACAGGACTACAGGGTTACAGGGTTACAGGACTACAGGACTACAGGACTACAGGGCTACAGGGTTACAGGGCTACAGGGTTACAGGGTTACAGGACTACAGGGTTACAGGGCTATAGGACTACAGGGTTACATGACTACAGGGTTACAGGACTACAGGGCTACAGGGTTACAGGGCTACAGGGTTACAGGGTTACAGGACTACAGGGCTACAGGACTACAGGGTTACAGGACTACAGGGTTACAGGACTACAGGGCTACATGGTTACAGGGCTACAGGGTTACAGGGCTACAGGACTACAGGACTACAGGGCTACAGGGCTACAGGGTTACAGGACTACAGGGCTACAGGGTTACAGGGTTACAGGACTACAGGACTACAGGGCTACAGGGTTACAGGGTTACAGGACTACAGGGCTACAGGGTTACAGGGCTACAGGGTTACAGGGTGGGCTGCTTAATACAAGTGGATTGTTCAAAACCCTCTTTGGCCAAATCGCTTTTTTCCCACAAAACCAAGAAAATCAACTGTAGCTCTTACTGACTGACTGTAGGGCGGGTTGCTAACGTCAACAGCTCTTACTGACTGACTGTAGGGCAGGTTGCTAACGTCAACAGCTCTTACTGACTGACTGTAGGGCGGGTTGCTAACGTCAACAGCTCTTACTGACTGACTGTAGGGCGGGTTGCTAACGTCAACAGCTCTTACTGACTGACTGTAGGGCGGGTTGCTAACGTCAACAGCTCTTACTGACTGACTGTAGGGCGGGTTGCTAACGTCAACAGCTCTTACTGACTGACTGTAGGGCGGGTTGCTAACGTCAACAGCTCTTACTGACTGACTGTAGGGCGGGTTGCTAACGTCAACAGCTCTTACTGACTGACTGTAGGGAGGGTTGCTAACGTCAACAGCTCTTACTGACTGACTGTAGGGCGGGTTGCTAACGTCAACAGCTCTTACTGACTGACTGTAGGGCGGGTTGCTAACGTCAACAGCTCTTACTGACTGACTGTAGGGCGGGTTGCTAACGTCAACAGCTCTTACTGACTGACTGTAGGGAGGGTTGCTAACGTCAACAGCTCTTACTGACTGACTGTAGGGCGGGTTGCTAACGTCAACAGCTCTTACTGACTGACTGTAGGGCAGGTTGCTAACGTCAACAGCTCTTACTGACTGACTGTAGGGCGGGTTGCTAACGTCAACAGCTCTTACTGACTGACTGTAGGGCGGGTTGCTAACGTCAACAGCTCTTACTGACTGACTGTAGGGCGGGTTGCTAACGTCAACAGCTCTTACATGAGCAGGGCCATGCTGGCTGTCACTGCTCTACACTCTAACCACTAGGCTACCTGCCACCTCTACACTCTAACCACTAGGCTACCTCTACGCTCTAACCACTAGGCTATCCTGCCGCCTCTACACTCTAACCACTAGGCTACCTGCCATCTCTACACTCTAACCACTAGGCTACCCTGCCGCCTCTACACTCTAACCACTAGGCTACCCTGCCGCCTCTACACTCTAACCACTAGGCTACCTGCCGCCCCAAACATGACCCACATGACCCGGAAACTGTTCCTTCTATCTCCTTCCTGTATAATCAGAGTACCTCAGACAGACAGACAGACAGACAGACAGACAGACATACAGACAGGAAGCAGGCAGAGAGACAGACAGTAAGCAGGCAGACAGACAGACATTGGGGACTGTGAATCGCCATCTTCCTGATTTATAGTGGCACAGATGACAGGGCGACACTGGGAACCCATCTCCCTACCCGCCCGCACACACACACACACAAACACACTCCCCAGCCTCCCCCTCACGCTTTGTAAGCCGCCCCACTCACATCATCATACTAATTTAGCAGAGTTTTTAAAATATAAAACCTTTATTAAATATGTATGCCAGAACCTTCTATCCCCAGCCAGGATGGTGCCATTTTGCATTTGGGGTTTGTTTTGTGATGAAAGACGAGGAGCAAACAAACGCAGCCGGCTTGGAACGTTTCCCTCTCTCTCTGCCTGCCGGTACGCTCCCCACAAAGCCGCTCGACATTTTCTGATATTTGCATCAAGCAGGGAGGTGTAGCTGACATCTCGAGCTGAGCTGTCAGAGGCTTAGCTGGACTTATAGACAAGACAGGGAGAGAGAAGAGAGAGGGAGATAGAGAGAAGAGACAGGGAGATAGAGAGAAGAGAGAGGGAGATAGAGAGAAGAGACAGGGAGATAGAGAGAAGAGAGAGGGAGATAGAGAGAAGAGAGAGGGAGATAGAGAGAAGAGACAGGGAGATAGAGAGGGAGATAGACTGGTCCTCCAATTATATTACACCGTACAACGTGACAGACAGAGAGAGAGAGAGAGAGAGAGAGAGAGAGACAGAGAGAGAGAGAGAGAGAGAGAGAGATAGAGAGAGATAGAGAGAGACAGAGAGAGAGAGACAGAGAGAGAGAGAGAGAGACAGAGAGAGACACAGAGAGACACAGAGAGAGAGAGAGAGACAGAGAGAGAGACAGCGAGAGAGAGAGAGAGAGAAACTTGTGCCAAATGTCATTTCCTGCTGGATCTAGAGGATCCGTCGGGGGAATAGGAGCCCCACAATTAAACATATGGGTATTAAGATAATTGTCAGTTGTGTTGGCGGACATGATAGTAGACAGATGGATGGGAATCACTGAGCTCCGCTGAGGAGAGAGAGGTTCCCTGCGAGAGAGAGCATTTTATATTTTACCTGCCTGAACGGATCTGAGCGGCTTCACTATTACTGCCAGGTTTTAGTGAAAGTAGAGGAATAGACAGGAAATGGGAGGAAGGAATTAGATCCAGGTTCTCCAACTGGCAGGCCAAATTAGGGGATTTTATTTGTCCCCCAAGTTTTCTCAGCAAAAATGTTATGTGTGTGTGTGTGTGTGTGTGTGTGTGTGTGTGTGTGTGTGTGTGTGTGTGTGTGTGTGTAGACTGGGACTGGATCGACTCTGTGATACACACAGGGGGAGGCTGCCCTCTGCAGGTCAACAGCAGTAGTACATATCTAGTAAAGAAGGAGCAGGAGAGGAGGAATGAGTAGAGAGGGAAGGATGAAAGGAGGTAGGGAATGACTTGGAGGATGTTATCAAGGTTGTCACGGTACCAGGATCTCCATGCTACGATGTTCCATGTTCCATGTTCCAAGAAGGAAAAAAACATGAATCCCATCCTATTTATGAAGTTTAGCTCACAACTAGTATTCTTATTCAATAGATGAACGAATCATCAAAAACGAAAGGAGGACCAAGGCCCTCTTCATATAATTCATTAATATTTGCATTAATTGTTAGTTCAATGGAAACAAAGTTTTTAAATCCGATGCGTTTCGGCTGCAAAACGTTGTTTCTATTGAACATGTCATGCTAATTCATTTAATTTAATTCATTATATGAAGAGGGCCTTGGTCCTCCTTTCTTTTTTGATGACCAATTCACCCCTT